>NW_028077830.1:0-991 GCF_014824575.4 Sturnira hondurensis
AATACCTGGTCTCCAGGCTGTAGGAGAGTGACTGGGCCTGTCTCCAGACACCACCCCCCCCCCAAACCGGAGAAAGAACTCTGTCAGTGTATTCATGGAGAAGATGCAGGAGGAGAGAGAGATAGGGCAGATAGGAGGCCAGAGGAGGAGTATATATACTGGCAGGTTATGGTTAATAAGGAAAGGGCGGCCATACAGTTGTTCGAAAGGGCTACGTCCTGTTGGATCCTGTGGGGCTGCCCGTATTTGAGTGAGGGCCAGAGGGAGCAGAGAGAGCCAGGAATTTCTGGTTTCTATGATAAGTTTGGTTAGGTGGGTTTTTAGGATACTGTTAGCCCGTTCTACTTTACTGGAAGACTAGGGATGATAAGGAATGTGCAGCTTCCAGGTGATGCCAAGGGAGGTGGAGACCTGCTGGATGATTTGGGAGATGAAGCCTGGGCCGTTGTCCAACTGGATAGAGGAGGGCAGCCCAAATCATGGGATGATGTGGTTGGGGAGGGAGTCAGCTACCGTATCCGCTGTTTCTTTCATCATGGAATGGGCCTCGATCCAACCTGAAAACATGTCAACAAAAGTTAAAAGGTAATGGAATTTCTTATGGGGAAGCATGTGCGTAAAGTCAACCTGCCAATCCTATTCAGGGAGGTGTCCACGTAGTTGATGGGACCTGAGGCTTCATTCCTCCCTGGGCGGATGTCTTGGAGCAAATGGCACATTTAGAGTGGACTTCCTTGATGACTTGGAAAAGAGTGGGATGAATAAACAAGGGGTCTAGAAACCTCATCAGAGCTTTTGGAACAATGTGTAAAGATTCGGACTGTGTAAAAATTCACCAATGTGTGAATTTCAGAGAGAATTGCAGTGGCCTGTTCTTGGGGTAGGGCTATTTTTCCATTGAGGAAGACCCACCCCTCATTTCCTGGATCCCCCCCCCCACTGCCAGAGGAGGGTGGAGTACTCTCGGGGGGTATAGGCAGGGCAAATACCA
>NW_028077831.1:0-762 GCF_014824575.4 Sturnira hondurensis
GATTGATGTTTCTCACTTTGATGTCTCTCTCTCCTTCCTCTAAAATCAGTTTAAAAATGTCCTCAGGTGGGGATTTAAAAAGGCAAAATCTTTTTAAGGTGCTGAAATAGGGTTCTTTTTGAAAAAGCTCTCAGATCCTATAAGGCTTCGGCGTGCCAGGGATGCTGGGAAGATGGGGTTTTACTTGGTTTCCTGGCTTCTTTGTCTTCCAAACCACACAGACCCACAGGGCTCCTTGGTGACCCACCCCCCAACGCCAAGCCCTGTTAGCTCAGTGTATTTTCCAAGGGCACCCCTGCCCTTGGCCCCTTCCCCCAACCCCAAGGAAGCACCAGTGCCTCCCCATCCCCCAAATCCCAGGCTCCCGTGTCTCCCTGTCAAGGTGGACCAGCGGGAGGGGGGGTGGGGTGGGATGTGGTCCTGGAAGTGCTCCAGAGCCCAAGGACACACCTGGCCCTGGGGCCCATCCCACGGCACCATGTCGAAAGCAATTGCGTGTTGGGCGGGTCGGAGGGATTACCCCAGAAGAGGGTATGACTGCAGTGATTCCTTGGCTTCTATTAGGACGAAGCAGAGGCATTGAAAATGCCTTCTGTGGGGCTTGTCTGTGGGATAAAGAGCCCTCCCCTTGGAGTCTGCCTTGTGACCCACAGGACAGTGGGCGTGCTGAGCAGGGGGCTGGGGAGAGCGAAGCCACGCGGCAGACCCCCCCCCAGGCCCAAGACCATAGCAACACAACCCATGTGGATGAGCCGGTGGAGG
>NW_028077832.1:0-789 GCF_014824575.4 Sturnira hondurensis
GGACGTGAATGTTTATTGGAAAGGCCAGGACAGCCATAACCCTCAGGAGGCCCTAGTGCTGTGGACGTGACTGGCCTGGAGCAAAAGGAGGGCTCGAGAACTACTGGCATGTTCTCCTTCTTCATGGGAGTGGTAGTTACCAGGATCCCAACATTGCATGAGCACAGCAGCTTGCAGCAGCCTGCAGTCATGCTAATGGTGGCTCCTGAAAGCAGGCAGGTGGAGTGCTCATGGCCACGCCCAGCAGCCACAGTGGGCCGGGTCAGAGCTGGAAAATGCAGGGGAGAGTCAGTCCACTGCAGTCAGCTGGGCAGCAACCTTTATTGCTTCTGTAACCCGGTGGGGTAGTGATGCTCCTTGGGGTGGGGAGGGGGATGTGCGTGTCCTCCTGCTGTAGTTGAACCTCGATGGCTCTTGGCACATCAGTGGTTGGGACTGAGCCTCGGGCTGACTGGCTGTGATGAATGGCCAATACTACAGCTCATTAGAGGTTGTGTGGGGACAGACCCCACGGAGTGGGTTTGTTATAGTGGGGCTCTAGTGCCTACCCAGTGCACCCTTTGGTTGTGTCGTCTATGGAGCTAATGGGGCAGTGCTCTGAAGCCCGATACTGGGCACGTTGGCTCTTGGGCATCTTGGGAGGGGTCTGGTGCAGGCCAAGGTCAGCCATGCTCTGTGCTGGCCTAGGGCCACAAGGGAGGACCCACAAAGCGGTGTGGAGTTGATAGTTGCTGGTGCTGGGCTCGGTGGTGCCTGGGAGAGGCCATGCTGTGAACTGAGGATGACCAG
>NW_028077833.1:0-577 GCF_014824575.4 Sturnira hondurensis
TTTTGATAAATGTTTATCTAGACACAGAGTAGTTAATTAACATCATGTAACTTTTTGGCCATAAATCTTCAAGTCCATAAAGTACTGTCAGTTGCTGACCATTGCTTACAGGATGAAGTTAATTTTTACTAAGTAAACATTGTATTAACTATAGTATACATGAAGTGTGCATTTTTTCATATGTCTACATGTCCTCTGTACGTCCTCTTTGGTGAAGTGTCTATTCAGGTCTTTTGCCCATTTCTTAATTGGGTTGTCTTCCTGGCATTGAGTTGTATAAGTTCTGTGTATATTTTGTGTATTAAATCTATGTCAGATGTATCATTGGCAAAAAATGTTCTCCCACACAATCGAGAACATTTGTGTTGTTGATGGTTGCTTTAGCTGTACAGAAGCATGCAGAGGGCCTGTAGACATATGAAAAATGTTCAACATCACAAATTATTTTTTTCTTTTCTTTTTTAAATGATAATAATTTATTTTATGTTTTAATATTTTTTATTTAATTCTTGTTCAAGTACAGCTGTCTGTCTTATATTCCCAACCCTGCCCGCCCCCCACCCCATGCTCCCCGCCT
>NW_028077834.1:0-503 GCF_014824575.4 Sturnira hondurensis
AAAATAATACAGGAGAGGAGGGACAGAGATTAAACAAGACTGCTGGCAAATTAGTAAGGATTGAAAGTGGTGAGAAGTCCTAGGAGCCCAGTACTTTCTCTGCCCTACTTCCGAAGGATTTAAAGTTTCCATAGTAAAGGAGCTGCTCTTTCAATGTACCAGTTACATGTCCAGCTTCCTAGCTTCAGGGGGGCGAGACAATACAGTGGTACCTCGGTACTCGACGATGGTCACTCGTTCCGGAACTCACGTCGAGTGCCAAAAACCACGAGTCTGCAGCAAGCCGAGCCACGCGCGCCCAAACACCTTCTCTTGTGGGGCAGCACCGTGACACACACAAGCCCTAGAAAGTGCAAGGAGACTCAGGCAAGTGCCGAGTGCTGAAACCTTTTTCTCGTCAAAATGCGACAAGTACGGACAGGGCTTGACAAGTTCTGAAGCCGACGAGTACCGAGGTTTGACTGTATTTTTCTCACTCGGAGCACAGGTCAGACCCTCCAGAC
>NW_028077835.1:0-632 GCF_014824575.4 Sturnira hondurensis
AGGCAGAGGGCAACGAGGCTGGCAGAATCAGCATGACTTGCGTATGGCTGCATAGCTCCCAAGAGCAAGACATGAGGCAAACAAGGAAGTCTGAAAGCAGGCTGTGTGCACAGAGCCCTATCCTGCAAAGAACGCTGGCCTTAGACATGAGTGGATGGCTTCTAGCTTTGTCTTAGCACAGTGGATGCCCGTGAAGGAGCCTTCTCATTAATCTCTCCATGCTCCCATCCAGTGGGGAAAAGTGGGGGATACTTCAAGGAAGAAAGAGATGTCAGATGGGAACTGAAAGAATATTAGAGTCCTCCTGGCCCAGGGAAAAAAAAACACACTCTTAGGAGTTAGGAAATCAGGGTCCAACACCTCAGCCCAAGTGCTCTGTGGGGAGAACCAACTGTGAGGGTTTAATGAGACCAACGCATGAAAGCACTTGATGCACAGAAGACACTGAATAAGAGCAATGATTATAGCACCACTTGTATAGGTCTTACGTTGTACTAGACACCATTCTGAGCATTTTGTGTCCATTAATGCTTAATCCTCACATCGACTGTATGAGGCAAGTAACAGCAATAATTTAGTCTCCCCTTTGATAGATGAGAAAAGGGAGGCACAAGAAAAGACATGAAGAGTTG
>NW_028077836.1:0-780 GCF_014824575.4 Sturnira hondurensis
GAATTTTATGCTGCAGAAAGAAAGAAGGAACTCCTACCTTTTGCAACAACATTGATGGAACTGGAAAGCATTTTGCTGAGTGAAATAAGCCAGGTGTTGAAGGACAAATACCATATGATCTCACCTCTAACAGGAAGCTAAACAACAGAGCAAACAAGCAAGCAAAATATAACCAAAGACACTGAAATAGAGAACAGGCTGACAGTGAATGGAGGGGAGAGGGGAGGGAATTTCAGGGGAAATAAGGGAGGGATTTAGAGGAATCTATATAAAGGATACATGGACAACAACTGAGAAGGGTGAAAATGGGAGGGAGGCGGGAGGATGGGGGGTGGAACGGGATGGGAGTAATAGACAGAAAACTGTACTTGAAAAATAATTAAATAAAAAAATTGAAAAAAAAAAGAACAACTGTAATGGTATAATAAATAAAATATATTTTTTAAGAAAAACTTCTTGAAACTAATGAAAATGAACTCACAACAATCCAAAACTTATGGGACACAGTGAAGGCAGTCCTGAGAGGGAAGTTCATAGCAATACAGGCTCACCTAAAGAAAATAGAAACATTTCAAACAAACAACCTAACCCAATGCCTGCAAAAACTCAAGGAAAAAAACAAAGACAGCACAGAACAAGTAGAAGGAAGAAAATAACCAAGATCAGAGCAGAATCAAATGACATAGACACTAAAAGCACAATTCTAAGGATCAATGAATCCAGGAGTAGGTTTTTTGAAAAGATAAACAAAATAGACAAATCTTTAAGTAGGCTCATTAA
>NW_028077837.1:0-1208 GCF_014824575.4 Sturnira hondurensis
TATTTAATTTGCTGTGTAAACTAATTAGTCATGCTTTCCTTCCTATCTATAACCAAATTTAGGATTATGATGCATCAAATATTAAAGTATGATTCATAACTATTTTATGAAGCAATATTTATATTTTGTCCAAAAATTAAATAACACGGTATTTGAATATACTACCCTCTGAATGAAGTAATTAGTAAACAAATACTCAGCTGGTAAATAAAATGTTGTTTATAATTTCAGAATATCTTCTGACAAAAGAGAACAAAACCTGACTGTTAGAGAAGCAAGTTCTTGTCATTTTTTGTTTACCAAGATACACTGGCAGACTAAAATTTACCATATAAGACTGTCATTTACCCTAAAGAGGAGATGAGCTTCTTAGGTAGAAGGAGAGGATGGCAGACTCCCAAAACACTAGAGAATGTAAAAGGGTAATTCAGAGCCCATCAGAGTAGCTCACTTGGTTAGAGCATTGTCCCAATATGCCAAGGTTGTGGGTTTGATCCCTGGTCAGGGCACATACAAGTATCAACCAATGAACTTATAAATAACAGTTTTAGTAATTTATAATAATTGTTTATTTTTCTCTCCAGTAAAATTGTGTCCCACTTATTGTTGCTAAGCAGTAATAATATAACTAACGCAATGTAAAAAGCTAATAATGTGAACTTTTAAAAACACATTTGGTTTTACTTAAAATAATCAAAGTTTTAAAGTTTAGTTTGAATATTGTAATAAATATCACTCTAATTTATCTGTAAATTTTAACCTTTATTAAAATCCAAATTTACTCCATCTGATACTTATGGCCCTGTATAAATGTTAACATAATATACTATAAATGTATCAGACTTATTTTCTAGTTACATTAATAATTTCCATATGTATTTGTGCAAAATTTGTTCTTCAATGACCATAAACATTTGTTGCAAAATTCAAAAAAAAAAAAATAAGTGGAACAACAAATTTCTCTCTCATTCTCTGTCTCCTTCTCCCTCCACTCCATCTTTTATCTCTCTTGCAATTAATAAAAATAAAATAAAAAATGAAAAGTAATTCAAAGAAAACTTTAGCAATGCTTAAAGACCTAGGGGATGGACACTATTAGTTCCAGTAATGTACCAATGGAATAATATTAATGGAGATATACCTAATAAATATTTGCTTTTCTCAGCTTAGTATATTAGAGGGAGGCTGCACAGGACAGCCCTGCTTAC
>NW_028077838.1:0-916 GCF_014824575.4 Sturnira hondurensis
AAAGGCTAACTTTCTTTTCTTTTCTTTTTTAGCATTTTCAAAGGTCTATTTACCAACCATTTATACACACTTATTGTAGCCCAGGCCTTTCCTAGGCACTTTAAGAAGAATAACTCGTTCAGTGATTTAAAACAACACAGTCTTGAAAGGCTAGTTTTCTCATTTTTGTTCAGCGGTTGAATTGGGGAATTTTAACTTTCAAAAACATACACTTTAAAACATACATATACATATATTTTTAAGGTTTTTCAAAAAGTGAAGATATTTATAAGCAGACTATAGGTGATTGTGAGATTTCATTATTAATTGTTTAATCTCTAAGAGTTTCTTAAATACACAGTTTCAAAATATTATTATAAAATTAACAAAGCATACAATTTCCATAAACTATTTCATTAAAAGATTGTCTTTTGTCACCAGAAAGCGCTACCCCACTTGTATATCAGAGGTACTTTTAGAAGCCTTCACTCACTACTTTCCCTGTTCCTGCACCAGGAAGCCTCACTGAACTGGATTTCCTTGAGGGCATCATCAGGGGCTGAACTTTGTGATAACCATCCAGGCCTCAGGGCCCAACAGCCATTATCTGGGGGAAGGAGATTATGAGAAGGCTGTTCTCTGTGCTGCACTGTGTGGGGGGCACCTGTGATATCAGGAAAATATTGTAGATTAGAATATTTTTCTCTCTTGTTTGCTCTGAAGTCTTAAATTGTGTTGTGAATCTTCCCCCTTAAACACATAGTTAAAGAAAGCCAATCTATTAGAACATAAACCCTTTGGGAATGAATTTAAATGATCTACGTTTTGACAATACATTGCTCTCCATATTCTGGGTATCATGGAGAGTGGGAGTTACACTACAAGGGCTCCCACATGTATGAAGATCACCTTTGGATCCTGCTTCAAGGAAGTGTTA
>NW_028077839.1:0-678 GCF_014824575.4 Sturnira hondurensis
TCTGGCCACTGTACTCGGTATGGAAGATATTAAGTAGTGAAGAATAAAAAAAGGGAAGCCCCTGTGGCTGTGGTTCCTTGCAGGAAGCAACAACCATTGTGAGGAAAGAGTGGAGGAAGAGGAGCTGTTAGGATTTTCATGAGACGTTCACAGCTGCCCCCAAGTGACCTTGGGTGGTGGGTGCAGGAACTCATTATTGGGCACCGTCTCCAAATCTATCCTCTTTATCTTGTTTTACTTCCCCAGCGCCCCTCCGCTTCCCCCAGGGTAGTTCTGTAAATTGCTCTGTTCTTTCCTGGCACCATGTTCTGAGTCTTGCCATTTCTTTCAGCCATCCTTTGGGTTCCTTTCCGTGGGAATTGCCAATAACTAACAAACTTTGGTCAATCTTACTGGTATAGAGAAACCCATTTATAAAATAAATAAAAGCACAAGTCTGCTTGAAGTGTTGAAGAGAATGAAAAGGCTCAGATGAACCATCCTTCCTGCCTAGGGCTCTAAGGAGGATAGTTTAAAAGTCACCACTGCACAATAAAGTCTGATAAAGCAGAAAGTGTCAGCATGACCTAAGGCAATACACATTTTAGCAGGGATTTCTGAGAGTGTCAAATACCCAGTGGTTTTTAAAATATTTGTATCCCTGAAAAGCAACTTATGTGGAACTTCCATGTGTAAAAC
>NW_028077840.1:0-1699 GCF_014824575.4 Sturnira hondurensis
GATGAAGAGGCAGCCAGTAGCGGATATGCAGGGATGGTGAGAAGTGGTTTTCCTTTACCCTGTTCTCTGGCTTCCCATGTCACTTCTGTAGCTTGGTGGGTCCTCACCTCCCATGCTACACGTGGGTAGTGACAATAAGGGTAGCCCTGTGTACTGAGTGGACTGTGCATGAGCACGGGGCTCCTTTTAAATACTCAGAGCAGAGGTAGGACCAAAGATGTGCAGACACAAAGAGTGGCTCATGTCTTAGGGTCTCCTGCTCTCCTGGGACAGGCAGACTTGGATGTGTAGATGAGAAGCAAGCAAAATATCTTGAGGTCAAAGGAGGCGGGTGAATTCCCTGCAGGGTTGAAAGCGCTCTGATGTCAGTAGAGTAAAACTATTCGTTAAAAATTAATGTGCCTGCCTAAGAATAACTAGAAAATAAAACCTTTAACTTCTTTCTACCATACAGATAACCAAAGGGAGTTGTTGCTATGAAAACGTGAGTGGAGAAGACAAATCCTGTACCAACTGGATGAGGTAAGGACTTTAGGTATCCAGGTGCCAGAGAGGCCTTTCATTCCCAGCTTGCCCATGTTTCCTTTCCTGCCATCATGCCTCCCTCGATAATCGTCCTCAATCCTCGGTTCCTCTTGGTTCTCCACACAGTATTCCTTCAAATCAAGAGATGTTCAGAGAGAAGGAGATAGAAAAGAGCATATGTCCTGAAAGTATATACATCCCCACTCCAGGGGACACTGGACTGCACTCCAATTGTCACTGACTGATTTCCAGGTTACAGGAAAGAGTTCATTGTTTGAACAGATGACACAACCTGTATCCTTATGGGAGACTCATCGCAGACAGACAGGAAACAGTTGCTTTTAGAACACTTAACTGAAGTGTTCCAAATTTCTGAGAAGTGTGCAGTGCCAATGCATCCCAGCATTAGTTCTAACTACAACTGTGTTCTGGGGCCTGCATAGGATTGTTCATGGACACCTTTCTTCAGAAAAGCCCCTCTTAATATGGGAAGAGAGTGAAAACCATAATTGTGTGTGTCCTTTTGCTAAGACACAGAGAGATCCAAGTTCCTATGGGCACCTGGTGGAGGTGAGGGAAAAGTACTCCCGGTAAGGTGAGAGGAGAGTGAAGAAAGATTTGTCAAGATATGATGACCTGAGCTGGGAATTGAATGTTGTGAGCTAATCTGAAAGCGGAGTCTAAATCAAGCTCCAGGTTCTATGGTTCGGAAGAAAATCCGATTAGGTTTCAGTCAAGGTAGTGCTCACTGGGTTTCATGGCCAGTCAGGGTGGAGTTTAACTCTGCAATTGGGCTCTGGGAAATGGTACCAGGGAGAATGAGCACAATAAGCAGTTCTTGGAGACAGGCATTTGCCTGACATTCTGACAGGGGCTCAGACACTGAAGAGAAGTCTCCCCAGGAGTGTTCTGGGGAGTGGGTGAAGTCAAAGCCCGAGGACCTTAAGTGTCAGTGAGGAGCCGCACGTGGTTGTGACAGGGAGTGGGGCCTCCTTGCTCTGGTCTCCTTCACCTCATCCGCCTCAATCTCAGGTATGTGAATTGTGCCTGGCATGATGAAGAGGAGAACCTGAGGGCCTTTCAATATCAAGGGCGGATTTTCTACAGAAAGTGCCAGGATGACAAGCCGGACTGTGAGCTGCTGGTCCGGTACAGGGATGAGTCTGCCTGGCAG
>NW_028077841.1:0-1014 GCF_014824575.4 Sturnira hondurensis
TCACCCCCAAAGGAGAGCCCATTCCCATGAGCAGGCACTCCCTACTCCCCTCTCCCAGCCCTGACAACCTAATCCGGCTTGCTGTCTCTAGGGCTGTGCCTGTTCTGGACATTTTATGGGAATGAAATCAGACCACATGTGACCTTTTGTGTCTGGCTCCTGCCACCCAGCAGGGTGTTTTTCAGGTTCACCCGTACTGCAGCCTGTGTCCATGCTTAAGTCCTCTGTGGCTGAGCGATGTTCCCTCGTGTGTGTGTGTGTGTGTGTGTGTGTGTGTGTGTGAGCCAGGCTTTGTTCACCCCTCTTCAGCTGGTGGACACCGGGGCTGTTCCTGTCCTTTGGGGATGTGACTAGTGCCACTCTGACCACGAGCTGCCAGGGTGGGTGTGCACGCATGTTCTGGGTTGTTTCAATGGGCACCTAGGAGTGTGATCGCTGAGTCGTGTGGTAACAATAGTCCAGGTTTGAACCAGGGCCCTGTAGTCTCAGAATCTGCCCTGGGAGCTTTGGAGCCGCTCTGGGGTCCTCCTTGCCAGGAACCCCTGACAAGAAAAGCCTCAGTTTCCTCGGTTGGGCGGGGCTTGTCGTGTCCAGAAGTTACTTCCTCCACCCTGGATGCAGGATTAGGGTGGTGCGCATTTCCCAGGGACACCTCAGGAGGGGCTCTGCCTGGTGTGGGGGGACCAGTGGGACCACTCACTCCCTCAGCACCAGGCCTTTGGGTTGGATTCTGTCTCCTTTATAGGGACCAGGACCTCAGGGATCCCAGGGCTCCACAGGGTGGGGGAGGGCTTCAAACTGAAATCGCAGTGAGGGAGAACGGGCGTCCAGGGCTCCAGAAGGGGAAACTGAGGACCTGCCCCCATCTCCCCCCGCGAAGAGAAACACGGGGGGGTGACTGGAGCCGTCGCCTGAAACCCTGTGGACCCAGATCTGACTCCAACAGTCGACACTACAAGCCCCCAGACACGCAGATGCCCGCAGCACCGGGTGGGGGTGGGTTCGAACCTTCAG
>NW_028077842.1:0-524 GCF_014824575.4 Sturnira hondurensis
GATAAGAAGGAAATGATCTGCAGAGCTCTTGTCATAGGGAGCCTTGAATGTCGTGCTAAGAAACTTGGAACTTTTTCTGCATTTTGAGGGAGGATTTTTTAAAAGTGTTCAAGTAGGGCCCTGGCTGGAGTAGCTCAGTGGATTGAGCAAGGGCCTGCGAACCAGAGGATCGCGGTTCGATTCCCAGCCAGGGCACATGCCTGGGTTGCAGGCCGGTACCCTGCAGGCCAACTCCCAGGAGGGGACACACGAAAGGCAGCCATACATCGATATTTCTCTTCCTCCCTCCTTCCCCTCTGAAGATAAATAAATAAATAAAATCTTTAAAAAATTAAAAAAAAATAAAATGTTCAAGTAGGCATGGATCTGGTCAGATATATAGTTTAAGAATATCACTCTGTTGGAAAAGAGGAGACACTGTAAGTTTGCACAATGGTTGCGGCAAAGGAAAGGAGGTGGAAAAGGCCTGAGTTAAGCACTGAGGATGTGGGCTGCGCTTGAGACACATCACATGGTAACATTGG
>NW_028077843.1:0-1136 GCF_014824575.4 Sturnira hondurensis
TATTCACAACTCTAAACCTACTTTTACCCCATCCTGTCTTATGCAAACATAAACCACATAAAAATTACATACTAACATGCAGTGGACTTCACGGTAACAAGCATGACTAGAGATGAACAGCACTTCATACCAATGAGTTTAATTTACCAGGAAGATCTAAATTCATGAAAAATGTCATAAACATAAATTATATACAACAGAGACACCAAAATGTATAATCATAATAGATTTAACAAACCTCTCTCATCAGAAATACAGCATTCCACTTTCACAAACAAGAAACCACCTCAAAAAATTCAGTAAGGATATGAGAAACACCATGAGCAGCAAATTGGATTCAGCATTCACAGGTAACCAACTATGCACAGCTTTTCCTGCTGCCCTGCCCTAAGGTATTATTCCCCAAAATGACCACGAGATGGCAGCAGAGATGCACACTTCCAACATTTTTTTACATTGACCATATTGTAATCAAGTTTCCAAATAAATTCAAAGGATTGAAATTACATAAAGTCGCTGGCTCTCATTGTAAATAATCTAGAAATCAGTTGTAAAGGTCACCAGAAAATTCTCACATTTAGAAATTATGAAATTCACTTATAACTAATCCTCCAAATGAATCACAATTGAAGTTAAAAAATCATTTCAACTGAATAATATTAAAATACTTAAAAAACCTATGAGAAATGTAGAAATCAATCTGTACATTAGAGGAAAACAGTTACAAATTCACATGATTTGCACCCATACTACAAACCCAGAAAAATAAATTAAATCCTGGAAAGTAGAAGAATAGAAAGAGGCAAGGACAGATGTCTGGAAGGGTATATACTTAAAACAATAGCAGCTATTACCTGTTTGGGTGAGATTTTGAATTCATTTTTATCTTTCTGTATAATTCAAGTAAGCTGCCACAAAAACAAAAAAGCATTCTCAGTTTGGGTCATAAAACAGTACAAGAGTAAAACTTGGCATAATTTAAGAATAAATAGACTGCTGTGGTAACACCACCACAGGCCTTTGCTCTGCTCTCCCAGCCCAATCTCCTCCCTCAGAGGGGCCCCTTTTCCAAAGTGCACTTTTATGTGTGCAAATGCAGCCCAGCAGAGAGGAAATGACAGGCCCAGACCTGAAAG
>NW_028077844.1:0-517 GCF_014824575.4 Sturnira hondurensis
TTCTTGATTAATGGGGCACTGAGAGCAAGAAATATACACACACACACACACAAATTTTAGTCGTTTTTTAATTTGTTGAGACTTGGTTTATATCACTATATAGTCAGTGTTTAAAAGGATTCCAAGCCCTGGCTGCTGTAGCTCAGTGGATTGAGCGCGGGCCTGCGAACCACTCGATCGGGGTTCGATTCCCAGTGAGGGCACATGCCTGCGTTGCAGGCCCGGTCCCGGCAGGGGACACACCAGAAGCAACCATACATTGATATTTCTCTCCTTCTCTCCTTTCCTCTAAAAATAAATAAATAAAAATTCTAAAAAAAAAAAGATTCCAGAGTGCTTGGAAAGCATGTGTAATTTCCAGTTTTGGGATGTAGTGAAGTACTTATGCACATTGAATGCCACTTGCTTCTCATGTTATTTTTAAAATATTTTTACTATTTTTGTGGGGTTTATTGGCTCTGAAATAGAACCTGCATGATGAAGGTTTGTTGAATCACCTATTAAGATTATTATTTTG
>NW_028077845.1:0-1081 GCF_014824575.4 Sturnira hondurensis
CAGAAAAAGGTAAGGACTCTTTCTTTTGCTTCGTCACACTCCTTTCTATAAACGTAGCACAATTTTTTTCATCCTCTCACCTACTGAAGTGCATAAGTGACTGTTACCAAACCTTGAAGATTGTAAATAGCACTATTATGAACACAGCAGTGCATAAGTTCTTTTGAAGAGATGCTTCTAAGTAATAAGTGTCGGTTCCCAAAAGTGGAATCTCTGGCTCCAAAAACAGTTGTGTCCTTAGTTTTTTTAAGGAAAGACCATGCAGTTTTCCACATGGACTCACCAGTCTACATTCCTACCAACAGTACCCTAGGGTTTCCTTTTCTCCAGTTCTTTCAGTCTTCTCCAGCCCTTCTTCTTTGTTCACTCACTGACTGACAGTTTGGTAGGTGTGAGTTCATAACTCATTGTGGCTTTAATTTGCAACTCTGATGGCTGGTGATGTTGGGCATTTTATCATGTTCCTAGGCCATCGGTTTCCCCCTCCCACAATGAAATATCTTAGCATTTCCTTCCAAAGCAAGGAAATCCTGCACCAGAAGGATCTCCCATGCATTTCTCCAGCAGCCAATTGAGAACAGCAGAATGTCAGCAGAGATAAACCCTGATATGCTGAAGAATTTAAAACCCTGTTGTGAAGGGCAATTGGATTTGTAAGCATTCTCAATGTGGTAGTCCATCCGGGCAAGTGTTTAATGAGTCTTTATTCACGTCCTAAAGACACGAGAGCTTCAGTAGCTCCTTTGGGTAGCGCAGGAGCCCAACAGATTTGTAACATTTCTGCTATGGAAAAAAATACGTTCTGTTTTTAATTACTTAGTTGTATTTTAAACATTACCTCAGTCTTATCATCTAGGGTAGGCAATAGTTACATACCAGTCGAACCAAGAGTGCAGTGAGTGCCCAAGGGCCAGTAAAGGCAAACAATTAGGACCCAAAATATGGTAACGACCTCTGCAAAAAATCAAGATCCTAGGAAAGAATTACTGCCAAAGAGTGTACACTCTTGTGTCCTCGACTACCTTTTCCAAACTAAAGCTTAGCAAAACAGGTCACGTGTGCTGCATGGTCTCCAACGATG
>NW_028077846.1:0-1078 GCF_014824575.4 Sturnira hondurensis
GTTTCGTTCTTCCTTCTGGTCCATTCCATTGATTTGAGTCCCATTTTCCTTTTCATCGCTATTGGTTTCCTGGACATCTCCCTTCATTTCAGTTAGTTTAGCCTTCATATGTTCCTCTAATTTGTGACTATAATCAGCCAGTTCTGTGTGCATCCTGATAAACAGTGTCTTGAATTGTGCTTCTGAGAGGCTGGCAATTTCTCGGTTGCTTAGAGTTATTGGCTCTGGGACTTTGAGTTCTTCTTACTCCATCTTTTGGGCTGTTCGTGCCTGTTACGTATCAGGATCGGAACCCTAGGTGTTCACCAGAGCAGGGCAACTCAGTTGGTGGGTTGTGATGTTGTATATCAGGGCGGGGTCAAAGAGGAGCAATGGCTTCCCGTCTGCTGCCTCCCGATGCAGCCCCCACAGGTGCCGCAGCTGCCACTGTCACCGGGGCCCTCACGTTTCGTCCCACTGCATGCAGATGTGTCACTGCCGTAAGCCCTCGCCCCCTGGGGCCTGGGTGGTCCGTCTCACTGTGGGCAAATGTGCGACTGCGGTCAGTCTGCCCCACATCCTGACTGGGTCTGGGCTACCTACGCGCCTAGGTCAGGGGATCTTGCCTGCCTGACCCTGCTCCGCTGCTGGCTCTGCTCCCCTTACCGTCCCAGTTGAACGGCTAGTTGTTGTCGGACTTGCATATAATTCGATTTTCTGTTCTTTGGCTGTGTCTTTGTTCTCCAAACCTTTGTTGTATTTAAACTTGGTTGTGGGAGAAGGCACAGTGTTTCCACCTATCCCTCCATCTTGGCAGAAGTCCTCTGATTTTCTTATTAATAATCGAATCTAAAGACTTCAATCTGTATTGCTCTGAGTTTTTAGTGTTGGAATGATTAGAAAAACAGAAACAAAAAATAGGGAACAGGGAACTAATGAATAGGCACTTGTTCAAGTAATCCATTACTAGCTGGCTGAGATCTTTAAGAAGTTGGCTATGGAAGGAGATGGAGTGACTGATTGTAACAGTAACTGCTTGATATTATGTATTAGGAAGTGCGGCGGTTAATTATCCTGCATGCTATTTGAAACCTTTGAA
>NW_028077847.1:0-936 GCF_014824575.4 Sturnira hondurensis
CATTATAAAGCATGGGGCAAAAATAGGTTTACAGTTGTGAGTACATGAAACAGAGTTTATTCTTGTATTACTATTTATTACTTCTTATATTATTTTCCACATGAACAGCTGTAAACCTGCTCTTGATCCACCCTCTCTATTTTGCCTTATGAAAAATTGGCTAAGTGTGCAGTTAGAATAAATTCAGCATTGTCTTCACCTGCACCGGTTTTGTGAGTATTTGTTGAGTATCTCGAAGTACCAGACACTGGGAACTAACAATGTACCAGACAATAGTCTTTGCTCCTAAAGGACTGCCAGCTAGTTGTGGGAAACAAACACACACCCTTGCAAATTTAATAGCAAAAGGTATCAGAAAGTATAGTTAGTTGTCAATCGAAAACCCAAACCAGATTATGCCAGTTGTACTTTGGAGAATGATAGTATGCTTCAGAATGTCAATATTCATGGAAATATGTGTTTCATAGTAACATACAAGGGGGGATACCTCCCAAACTGGACTTATCTTTTGGAGGACAGGCTCCTTGTGGTACAGGCTAGCCCCGCTAGGAGTTCACTAGGTGAACTCCTCTGTATCAATGCACCAGCCTGTGTTGTGAGAGGCTGCATTCTGCTTCAGTGAATTTTTTGGAAGACTTTCGATGTGTTTGCCCATTTCATGATGGGTGATTTACAAGTTTTGACCAAAAAAACGGCATGACTCCTATAAGCTACCCTCCCTATTTACCCAATATTGCCCTCCAATGCCCTTTTTTTTGTTTCCCCTGATGAAAAAATCCTCGAAGGGAAATGTTTTGCTGATATGGAAGAGGTGAAACAAACAAACAAACAAAAAAACCAGCAGAAGCACTAAAAGGCATCAAAATCAATGAGTTCAAAATTTTTTGGAGACTTCCGCCAAGATGGAGGCATAGGTGGAAACACTGTGCCTTCTCC
>NW_028077848.1:0-1202 GCF_014824575.4 Sturnira hondurensis
CACAGAATAAAAGTGAAAGGCTGGAAACAAATTTTCCAAGCAAATGGTCAAGGAAAAAAAGCCGGGGTAGCAATTCTAATATCAGACGAAACAGATTTCAAAGGACCATAAAGAGAGACCCAGAAGGTTACTTCATAATACTCAAGGGAAGAATCCACCAAGAAGACATTAACATTGTAAATATATATGCACCCAATACAGGAGCACCCAAATATATAAGAAAAATCGTAGAGGACTCCAAGAAAGATATTGACAGCAACAAAATTATAGTAGGGGACTTTAACACCCTACTGTCAAAAATGGACAGATCTTCCAAACAAAATATCAACAAAGATATAGCTGCACTTAACAACACCCTAGAAGAAATGGACTTGACTGATATATATAGAGCCCTTCATCCCAAAGAAGCTAAATACACATTCTTTTCAAATGCACATGGAACATTTTTAAAGATAGACCACATGATAGGACACAAAATGAGCCTCAACAAATTCAAGAAAATTGAAATCATACCAACCGTTTTCTCTGACCACAAGGGACTGAAGTTAGAAACCAACCCCACAGGAATAAACCAAAACACCCAAAATCATGGAGACTGAATGGTATGCTATTAAACAATGAATGGGTCAAGACTGATATTAGGGAAGAAATCAAAAAGTTTCTGGAAACAAATGAAAATGAACTCACAACAACCTAAAACTTATGGGACACGGTGAAGGCAGTCCTGAGAGGGAAGTTCATAGCAATACAGGCTTACCTAAAGAAAACAGAAACATTTCAAATAAACAACCTAACCTGACACCTGCAAGAACTCGGAGAACAACAACAAAGACAGCCCAGAGCAAGTAGAAGGAAGGAAATAACCAAGATCAGAGCAGAATTAAATGACATAGAGACTAAAAGCACAATTCTAAGGATCAATGAATCCAAGAGTTGGTTTTTTGAAAGGATAAACAAAATAGACAAGCCTTTAAGTAGGGTCATTAAGAAGAGAAGAGAGAGGACCCAAATAAACACAATCAGAAATGAAAGAGGAGAAATTACAACTGATACCACAGAAATTGAAGGGATATTAAGGAATTACTATGAAGAACTACAGTTCTTGCAAATTTATGCCAATAAATTTGAAAACCTAGGTGAAATGGACAAACTTCTAGAAAAATATAATCTTCCAAAACTCAATGAAGAAGAAGTAGAAAGCC
>NW_028077849.1:0-668 GCF_014824575.4 Sturnira hondurensis
CTTAGACGTGAGATCATATCAAAACTTTGGGGGTGCAGAGGTTTGGGAAGAAAAAAAAAATAGTCTCAGCCCCAAGGAGCCTGCGTCCCTAGCAAACATCCTGTAAGTTGATTGCCATCTGTTTAGTTTAAAATTTTTCCTTTCAGTTGAGTTAGACTCCATCCTGTTCCCCAGTGCGCTCTCTAAGCCAATAGCTAACTCCCACATGTACTTCTCTGCAACACTTGCTTGCTTGACTCTATATAAGGACCTAGCTGTAAGCTCTGGGCACACGCAACTCTCCTTTGCAGCCCCTGCGGGATCCGTGTCTCCTGACACTTTGAGAGTTTCCCCCTGCGCAGGTTGAACTTGGCCAATAAAGTAACATCTTTGAAACCCTGAAAGTCTCCGACATTTGTTCTCACAGTTGGTGGATGCAACACAGAGGAACTGGTAGTAAGAGAGAAGTTTATATGACTATAGGTAGGCTTATGTAGGAGACCATTCTGCGCGGCATGGGCCCAGCCCCCAGTGGCAAACATTTAATGCAAAGTAACTTCCTAAAATGCATGCTAAACCTTCTTAGGGCCAGTGTAACCAGTCCAACCACTTTTGCCCTTTTTCATTTGCAAATATTGCTCTTCTGTGATGTGGTTACTGGAATCCTCTCCTTTGTTTTCTGTATAAGA
>NW_028077850.1:0-955 GCF_014824575.4 Sturnira hondurensis
CATTGGGTTAGGCTGTTTATTTGAAATGTTTCTATCTTTTTTAAGTAGGCCTTTATTGCTATGAACTTCCCTCTCAGGTGTGCCTTCGCTGTGTCTCATACATTTTGGGTTGTGGTGAGATCATTTTCATTTGTTTCCACAAACTTTTAGATTTCTTCCCTAATTTCATTCTTGACCCTTTCATTATTTAATAGCATGCTATCCAATCTCCATGATTTTGAATGTTTTGGGTCTTTTCTCTTGGGGTTGTTTTCCAGTTTCAGTCCCTTGTGATTGAAGAAAATTCTCGGGATGATTTCAATTTTCTTAAATTTGTTGAGCTTGTTTGGTATCCTATCATGTGGTCTATCTTGGAAAATGCTCCATGCGCATTTGAAAGGAATGTGTATTTGGCCTCTTTGGGATGAATGGTTCTACATTTATTAGTTGAATCCATTTCATCTAGGACATTGTTCAATTCCACAATATCTTTGTTGATATTTTTTGTTTGAGGGATCTGTCCATTTTTGACAGTGGGGTGTTAAAATCCCCAACTATAATTGTGTTGCTGTCAATATCCTCTTGAAGTCCTCTAAGATTTTCTTCACATATGGAGGTGCTCCTATGTTGAGTGCATGTATATTTACATAGTTTATGTCTCTGGGTGGATTCTTTCCTTGAATATTATGATGTGACCTTCTGGGTCTCTTTTCATGGCCCTTTTTTTGAAGACTATTTTGTCTGATATGAGTATTGCTACCCTGGCTTTTTTTTTTCCCCTGGCCGTTTGCTTGGAAAATTTTTTTTCCAGCTTCTAACTTTTGTTCTGTGTAGGTCTTTTGTTCTGAGGTGGGACTTTTGTAGACAGCATATGTGTGGGTCATGCTTTATTATCCATTCACCTATTCTATGTCTTTTGACTGGAGCATTTAATCCATTTATGTTTAAGGTTATTATTGATAGGTACTTATTCATT